>NW_027518240.1:80289-85966 GCF_023851605.1 Tamandua tetradactyla | reverse complement strand
AACCTTTTTACTTATACCTGGAAACTCCTCTTCTCCCAACTCCAGTGTCTTCGGATCAGACTTTGAAATCTAATGGACTTTGCCCTGCAGGTTTTCAAAACTGTATGGGTCTGGTGATCCCTGTGTTCCTTCCTTCCAATGGAAATGTGTATATGTTTCCTATGAACGTTCCTCCTTTGTATGTTGGCAGCAAATATCTTGTTATGAGTTTTCAAAGGTCCAGAGCAAATGGAGAGAATTTTGCCTTAGGACAGAGCATGCATTAACTGACTTGATGAGATTTTTTACTGTTTCTAATTTGGGACTTCATTTGGCTTTAAGGTTTAAGGTTTTCTGACATTGTTATGGAATGAATGTATTTTGCATTTGGAAAGAGCATCTGTTTTTGGGGTCCATAGGGTGGATGTCCCAGTCTGAATCTGTGGTGGACCCAGAAGAGCCATGCCCTTTGATCCTCATCCAGTATTGCTGGGTGGGAGCATTTTAATTGTTTCCTGAAGACGTGACCCACCCAATTGTGGGTGGTAACTTTTGATTAGATGATTTCCATGGAGGTGTGTCTCCACCCACTGAAGGTGGAGTTGCTTGCTGAAATCCTTTAAAAGAGGAAACGTTTTGGAGAGAGTCCCTTTTTAGTAGAGCCACATGAAAGCCAGCAGACACTGCCATGTTCGCCATGTGCCCTTCCAGATGAGAGAGAAATGTTGAACATCATTGGCCTTCTTGAACCAAGGTATCTTTCCCTGGATGATTTGATTAGACATTTCTATAGACTTGCTTTAATTGGAACATTTTCTTAATACATGTCCCGATTAAAGCAATTGGGCTTATAAATTGGGTTTATAAAAGTCTTTTATAGGACTCCAATAATAGAATCAAGACCCACTCAAATGCATGGAGACATGTTGTCACCTAATCCAGTTTAACAACCACTCTTGACTAAATCACAACATCCAGGGAGATGACCTGATTTCAGTTTCCAACATACAGTATTGAATAGGGATTGTTTTACCTTTATGAAATGGAATTTTGATTAAAACATAGCTTTTCTAGGGGGCATGCATCTTTTTAAACCAGCACATGTGGTTACCTCCCTAACCAAATGATCAAATTAATTTCAATAATAGTTAAACCACCTGTCATTATATGTCACCTGATGTGTTGCATTTAGTAGTACACATTATGTTTGAGATATTCTTTTAAAAAATTTTTAACTAGAATTTAATCAAATTTCAAACATATCATTCAGATAAAATGAAAACAGCAGATTGAAATAGAATTTAAGCAATACTATGAAAGCAACTGTACAAATCCAAAATGTGGAACATTCTACAAGAAAAAGAACTGGACTGTTCAAAAAAATCAAATTTATGGGGGAAACTGGCCAAGGGAGAGTCACTGATTAAAAGGATTAAAAGAGAATAAAGTAAAAAAATCATATAGAGATGGACTTAGAGACCTCACAGAATTAAATAGCTTCATGTACTAGCTCTTCTTTCAACTCCCTCTTGACAGTCATCTTAATATCTTTTGAAAATTCAAATTTCCACTAAGGCAGCTGACCCAGAAAGCCAATCAAGCTCCTAGTTCTATACATTTGATCCAATACAAATTAAAGTCCACCTGCCTTAAATTTGTTCCTGTAAAACAAAGAAACCCTCTTTCAATGAACGAGTCAAGCTAACTTTCCTTTATGTCTGTAAAAGTTACTTTCCATTCCTTTAATCTTGAAACTGCTTCCATTTATTCAAATGTTCTAGCCTACTTGCTACAGAAAATTTTTGTTACCCCCCCAAAATATTGTCACATAGAAGCAGTACTCTGATTTGTCCTATGACAAACAGATAATACATGTTCACGGGGACATTTCAGATATAAAGTAACTGGGAATAACTTTCAACTAAGAGGAAACTTTTTTTATGAAATAGCTTTTAAAATTATTTAGGGATATAAAGGAGATGAGATTATTTGGCATAGACTACCTTGTTCAATAATGAGAAGACTCAATGTGTCAATTCTCCAGAAAAAAAACCTTATCTTCAATTCAGTGAGTTTTTACTCAAAATCTTAACCTAATTTAATGTAATTTTAGGATTTTGTTTGAAATTCATATATCAAATTTAAGATCCATGAAAATTAAAACAGATTTTAAGGAAGAATGAGAAAGTTGATTCAAGGCCCAACAGATAACATATCTATAATATAGTCATTTAAAAAGTGTGTTCAGTGTAGAAAATGTATCAAAGGAAAAGAACCCAACCCAGTCATGGATGGGGTCAGTCATGGTCAGATTCATGTGTCAACTTGGCCAGGTGGTGGTGCCTGGTCATCTGGTCAGGCAAGTGCTGACCTGTCTGTTGCTATGGGGACATTTCATGGACTTAAATCGTGATTATGTCAGCTGCATCCACAGCTGATTGCATTTATAATCAGCTAGAAGGAGTGTCTTCTGTAATGAGTGATGCTTAATTTAATCATTGGAAGACTTTTAAGGGGGATTCAGAAGAGAGTCACTCTTCCTGCTTCAGTGGGTGAGCCTCTCCTGTGGAGTTTATCCAGACCCTTCACTGGAGTAGTAAGCTTCACAGCCTGCCCTACAGATTTTGGACTCTTCCATTCCCGTGGTTGTCCAGCCAGCCTCTCCTGAGAGTTTGTTGAGGAACTTCATCAGAGTTACCAGCTTGTGGCCTGCCCTACAGAGCTTGGACTCTACATTTCCATGGTTACATGAGACATTTTTATAAATTTATATCTACAGATATCTCCTGCTGATTCTGTTTCTCTAAAGAACCCTAGCTAATATGGGGACCAAAATATACCAGAGGATACATTGTGTATCAGTGGAGAAGGAAAACTAGAGAAGAAAATGCTCTTGGGAGAATTAGAATAAAAACGTACACATATTTTAAAAATCTCTACTTCATGACATTTACAAAAATAAAATTCAGAAGTATTAAAAACCTAAATCTGATCATTGTAACCTCAAAATATTGAAATGAATTCCAGAAAGAATTACTTAAACAAAACCCTCCCCTAAATAAGATGTCCTAGAAGCAAAGATTGGTAAATGTGAGTACATACATTTTAAAATTTTTTTCTATAAGATAGACACACATTAATAGTATTGAAAAATAAAGGACAGTCTCAGAAAATGTATACACAAAATACATAACAAGTAACCAGTCACCAGAATGTAAGAAATTTTTCAAAATTAATTAGAAGGAAAAATAATTTAATAAAACAAACAATATATAAATAAGTGATTTTTATAAAACATCCAGAAGGCAAATAACTTAAATGATAGTCAAATCACTAGTGACTGGGAAAATGCACATTAAATCCAAATTTAATATCCCTTTACATTCGTCTGACAAAACTTTCACAATTGACAATATAAAGTTTTGACATTGATGTAGAAAATTGGGAATGAATATACCCCACTGCTCAGAATGTAAAATTATTCAACTGCTTTGAAGAGCAATTGGCATTATCTAGAGAATTTCAAAATGTGTACATTCTAGGATTAATATCTCAAGTTATATTTTCATGAGCATGTATTGTCTCTGCCTTCAGGATGAAGTGACCAAGCATGAAATTGTAAAATAGATTTCAATAATGAAAAACTGGAGGTAAATTCAATGTCTATTGAGAAGATCAGCTTAGTAAATAGTGGTGTTGCAACAGAATGTGTTATGGTAAAGCAGTTAAAAATAAAATCCATGATCTGCAGGTGCCTGCAATGATAACATTTGAAATGTAAAACAAAAGATTCACTTCATTTATAAAACTTTAGGAAGTTAAAGCAACTGACCCATAGGTGATTAAGGTAACATCTTAGAGAACCATAATGGAAATCTCTTGGGGTGATTATGCTATAAAAAAAACACCTAAGGGATTAGTTGATAATATGCTTTATGCTAACCATCTCACCCACCCTACTATGCCACCTCCTTATCCCTCCAGCTTGTGCAAGGTTAGGCATTAGGTTAACATTTAGGAGGAGATCAATTCACATTCCTTCTTCTACAATGAAGTCATTTTTTACCTTGAATTTCCCTCTTGGTATAGTCAATACCAATCAAGTGAAGTTCACACTTGACAAAACACCTGTTTACCATTCTTGACACAGATAATTCTCAGGAAAGCACACAGGAATACTAAACTCTAGTAAATACAATGTTAGCTGTTGTGTCAAAAATTGAATACTCTCAGTCATTGCTCAATGAAAGGTGGCTTCTAAACAGGCAGCCAAATTACCCTGTAAAAAGATTTTTAAAATTACTCTGTAAAATAGTTTTCTATTTCTCTGATATCACCAAAGAGTTTGCAATTTAAAGGTGTACTTTTTAATAATTTTTTGAATGTTCAACTCTTTCATAAATAGCCATCTCAATGTATAACACAAAAAATATTTAAGAAGCAAATGAAATTAAATTTGGAAGTTTTGGCCAGCATGCCAACATTATTCTTACAAATTAATGAATTAAATCTGTCTTGTTAGCATTTTGAATATAACCTTAAAACTGTAAGCAAGCTGTGTACTTAGGGTTGAGTCTTACAGAGAGGCAATATGTAGAACATGTACCCAGGGAGAAGAGACACCAATTAAGGTATACATAACTCACTGTTGTTTGAGTTTTCTCATCTATCACCCCAGACTTGGAGGTACCATCCAAAATATATCTTTGAGGATATAATTGTAAATGATGTAGTAAATAACTAATATAAGGAACTTATGAAGTTCTCTAGATCCCTGTTGCATGTTACTCCAAATTATTAGCTTTCTTTGTCTTTGACATGTATAAAAGCCATGTGAAAAATCACTACAGGGAGATAGATTAAAGAATTTCCCTCTGCACTTCCACTCACATAAGTAAACCCTCTTTTCCACCACAGTCCTTTTGATATGTCTGTGTATTAACTGCACCAAGTGATGGATGCAGATTTTGGGGGGGGGGGCTCATCTTCAATTTATCCAACAACGTGAGTCCTAAAATCTGAATGGCTTGCTGCTGGATTGATTCCAGGATCCCCAAGTAAGACATTCACAGTTCTTGGTTCCAAGGTCATCAGACAAATTCTTTCTCTGAGAACTAGATGAGAGAATTTCTTTCCCTGGGTTTCTAGCATCCTGATGGCAGCTGACTGCAAAGGAGAGAGGTCTGGTGTGTGACTACAAATTTAATGTATGTGAATGGGGGTCCTGTGTGGGCATTTCATAGCATATCACTTCCTGCCAAAGCTGTAAGCAGGATACTGCCCTTGGGAATTTGATTAGTTTGGGAAAAAGGAGCAGCCCCTGGCATAAGGAAATGTCACTGAGACCTTTTGCTTAAACTTTTGTTTTGGTTTTAGGTTTTTGTTGTGTCTTGTCTCAAAAGATTGTCTGAAGATTTATTAAAATTGACAAAGAACACGTGTGAGAAATCTAAGTAAACTAAGCAGGACGATCTTTTAAATTGCATTCAAAGCATTGGGAGCAATACGGGTGTGAGCCCATGAGAAAGAATTGGGGGATGGCCAAAAACAGCCGAGTCAATGATCAGTAAAATATAATGTTGTTTTGTAACTGAATGAATTTGTAAGAGAATAAACAAATGGAATTTAAATTTCTTATTTGCAGTGTTTTATGGCTCTACCTCAGGATGAAATGTTGCTGTGAGAATGTTTGGGGATG